>NC_053162.1:143281151-143306151 GCF_016835505.1 Polypterus senegalus | reverse complement strand
TCGGTGAGAGTATGTGCATTCTCAAGTGCACCATAAAACAGAAGTAGAGAGTTAGATCCTGTTTTATTTAATGCAAATATTTTGTATTCTGCACTTCAGAGAAAATCTTCAAAAGCTTCCTCAATTAGCAGCCATTCACCACAACAATTGTATGTTCATGCTCACAATCTGCTGACTCTTGGACACCAGTTCAAATACCGTCTTCCAAAACCATTGTGTGAAGGAGCAGCTACTTTTGTTGATCTGGTGCCAGGGTTCCGGAGACTTGGTAAGATACTCTGTTTTTTCTTTATCCATCACTCCATTATCCAACTCACTATATCCTGACTACAGGGTCACGGGGGTCTGCTGGAGCCAATCCCAGCCAACACAGGGCGCAAGGCAAGAAACAAACCACGGGCAGGATGCCAGCACACACTAGGGACAATTTAGGATCGCCAATGCACGTAACCTGCATGTCTTTGGACTGTTTTTTGTTATATGTCTGAGTATTCATGAGGTATTTCCAACCTGTCTGCTGTAGTATCAGAGCAAACATTCCTGTTTACATTAGAGTATATAGTACATAGTACTCATTTAATAATATAAGTTTAGCTAAAGAAGTTTATTTAAAATTGGCCGATATAGTTGAACCTTTATTAAAGATTTCTGCACATATAAATTAATAAGTAAAGAATATTTTCTGTTTTCTTTATTTTTATTACATTTGTATATATGTTATATTTAAAAGAAAATGTACAGTACAATAATTGCACCTACAGTACTTTTTGTCATATAATACACTGCTTGCTTCAAAGAACTCACAGCTGGCAGTTATACCATTAGCTAAATTGAGCTCTGCAGGTAGTAATCACCATCATGAAATAGAATAGGAACAATATTGTTTTAAGTACAGAGTTAATATTAAAGTTGAAGTCATAATCCAGGTTATCACACTGCCAGGTGACTTCTGCTGTTTCTGAATCGACCGTTCTGTAAAGAGGGTGTCCTCTGTCTATTATTAAAATCAGCTGTTGGGAGATAATTTTGGATTAATGGATATCCTGATGCTAAGTTTCTGAATTTTTTTGTGCACATGAATGGACTAGAGAAACTAGTTATCTGTCTCTGAAATTGAATCTGGAATGATATAGTAATAGTAATATTGTCACATATGCAGAATACAGTGAAATTCTAGTCAAATGCTACATGTCAACAGTCACTGGCTACATGATAAACAAGAATGTATTTTAATGGATAATTTCATTTGAAGAATTTTGTAATATGTTTTGTTTGTGGTGGTTCAATGATTTGGGTTTAAGTCTGTGCTACATTTTTGTTGAATAAATGCTAGAATTCTAACTGAATTGTGCATTTTACACTTTACTCACTCACACAAATTAGTCCCACTATACTGTAGTGCGCTTTAGGACAAATGTCATTTATCAGCTCTGAAAGAATCTCTTTATATTCTAAAAGCTAAGCATAGCAAATAATCAGTTATACCTACTCCACTTGTTCATTTATAATTAATAAGTTAAAGTTGTGTAAGTTCATAGGCATAGGTGGGAGAGCAGAGGAATATTTTGTATAAATTGGAGCAGAATAGAAATCACTTGACATTATCTGGAATAAAGTGTTTACTTCAGTACTCCTCTGCTTTAATATATCTTGACTAGGTACTGAATGTTTCCTGGCACAGATGCGGGCTCAAAAGGCAGAGCTTCTGGAAAGACTGTCAACAGCAAGGAATTTTTCAAACCTAGATGATGAAGATGCATACTTAGCAGCAAGTAAAGCCGTCAAGCAGGTCAGACATGAATCTAAAAGAATTTGATAATATGATTCTTAATTTACTATTAAAAAATAGAACTACCATTCATCATATCTACATAACAGTAGGCATATCAGCTAATATGCACTGTCTTAAACATTAGCAGAGCTAGAAGGGGAAGTTAACTGGCAATATTCTTTAATACTTCTTACATCAGTTAATATTTATTAAGAGTACAGATGGTATGTGCTGTGATGGTAGGTTCTTTTCTTCCTTATGTTTGAATTTGTTGTCTTTATTTAAACTCCAGCTTTAAAATGGAAAAGCAGTTCCAGGATGTATATATTACAATTATCCAGAATCTATTTTCAGTGGGACCCAGACTGAATTAAAGGGTTTATCATTCATTCCTGTTGTGGATCTTCATATATCATATACATCCTGACTGGATGATTGAAATTCTTTTATTTTTAATTGGATCCATGCTCCTTCTGGGGCCAAAACAACTAATTCCCACAGAGTTTGTACTTTACAGTTACATTCAGTATTTATCAATGTATAAGCCTGGTAAGCCTCAGTTCACAAGACTTAATTTACATTTGCTTAACTTCTTATTCTTGATGGTACAGTAGATTTTAAACTTATTACTTTGTTTATTATTTGATGTGGAGGTGGTAGAATATCACAGTTACTTATAAGGGTATTTATTTTTAAGGGCAGGCTCTTCTTCAGATATTAGTGCAGTACACATTTTGTCACAATTTCCTGATATTTTGTGTTTTCATATCCATGTGCCTCACAATTACCATTTAGTGATGTATTTTTATGCCATCAGTATGTGTGTTCGATTTAAAGTTGAGTAATATTGCTTTACTGAAGGGTTGACACCAAAAACACTAGTGAGGGGTCACTTGGATTTAATGGGGAGTGGGGGATTGGAGCGCAGGCAGTGATTCATGATTATAATACATATAAAATTCTCAGTAATTTGATTTGCAACAGATATGTCCAAGACTGCATAAGCAGACTAGAGCAAAGAGAAATGCATCCTATACAAAGATATACTGAAGGTTAACACTATTGCTCAGTAAGCAGAGATTATATCAATCTAACACTCATATAGCGGCACCTATAAGCGCTTGGATTCACATATACAGAAAACCTACCACACTCCCACTGTATATCATATTGTACAATGGAAATATCTTAAAACTGATTTTAAGTTATGGGATTTATATTTCTTTGCTTTGATGAAATTATTTTTTTCTGTTTTCATTACTATTAATGTGTGTGTGTGTGTTTAATTTTTTCAAGAGCGGGCATTTTAAAATAACATTCCAAGTGTTTTGAAAATATATACTGATGTTTCATTAAGCCCCTATCTTAAATCAATGAAAAGTGTAGATAATAAATATCCGTGTGTGAACAAATGCTTTTAAAATTTCTTTTACTTGTTGATCGTGTAAATGTTTTTGTATACGTTAATATGTGAATTGCAGTTTATTTGATTTCATTGTCTGTAATAGAAATTTCATCATAATTTAAGGCTAGAAACATAGTTATGCAGTGAAGAGGAAGTGTACCTTAAATGTGAAATGATTTTATTTTTGTTTTTGTTGTTTTTCTGGTAGTGTTTCTTTGTAATATATGTACTTTGATGAATAGATCACCATGAATTAACACAAACAGTTTTCAGCACTTCAATAAGCCCTGTACCTCAAAAATTTGAAAGCATTCGATATAACATTTATACATGTATGAAATCATTTAATGTTGTGGTGCCAGCGCCATCTGCATATATAATTTGCTTTGTTACATTTATATAGTTACAGCTCTGCATTACCAAGGCTTTTTTCATGTAGAAGGTGTCACTGAATGGCAAATGAGAAAATTTTTTATAGACATCTTAGAAGAACAAATGAAACAGAGCCCCAATACTGTTGTCAAGGAATAAATTATCTATACATGAAGATAAGTGAAAATAGAAAAAGATGAAATGAGATGCAAGTCTTTTTTCTATTAGTATTCACAGTTATCAATGTGTCATTTTTTTTTAAGTTTTGCTTTTTAATGTTGCAGGTTTTACATCATTTAAAACGCTTGGGAAAAGTATGGCAAGATGTTCTTCCTGTAAAACATATATTGTAAAGCAATGGGTACCTGTTAAACACTGCCCTTCTGAGATTATTCACAAAATAACCACACTAGAGGTACATATTTATAATTTAAATTTCATAACCTGCAGAATTTATGTATCAATTATTAAACTTATTTTTAATTGTATTAATTAATTTGTTCATTTATAGCTGGAACCTATTATATTAATGATGAACTTTATTTATTATGCTCAGTTGTATAAAGATTTTATTTCAGCTGTTCAAAATGAACAATGTATGTAGGCTTTCCTTGAATATGTCATCATGTGAGCCTGTATCGAAAAGTGATTTTGTCTAATATGTTTATTTTTTTTTATGTGTTTTAAATTACTTGGTGATCAGATTTAAGTTTATGAACAAATGATCAACTTTAGCTTTTAAAATTTCATTGACAGTGTACCAGTGTAACATAATATCATAAGTAATGACAGCTGCCATTTCATAAGTCTTTATCATTTTTTTTTCACATATTTCTTTAGATTTTGTTTCTGTGTGAAAATAACCCTGCCTATAACATGTGTTGTTAGGGGTTTTAGAGCATTTTCATTTCCTTTGTTCTAGTTCATTACTGAGTTGATAAATGAAAGTGTAACAAGCATGGTGGATTTTCCCAGGATTCATGACATTGGCCTGTTTTAACCACATTTCAGTATTTGAATTGATGACTTACTTTTAAATTGATGAGCTGTTAACTTTTAATTTATGTTAAGCTGTGTTTTGTAAGATTTTCTTGAAGAAAGCAGTTAATTAATTTAAAGAATAAAATAAAATAAAAACTAAAAATAACACTGAAAAGTTCTGATCTCATTTTTGTCATTCATCTGTCTTTCTGTAGGACATTTCCTCTGAAGATGGGGACATCCTTTATTCCTGTGTAAAACTATTGTTGAAGAAGGTCCACAGGTTTTCACCCCATTGCCAGATAAAAACAAGAAATATCAGGAAGAAGTTCCTGTGTATGTTCAGAAATGGATGGCTTTCAAGGAGCTCATGATTGTCTTACAGGCCAGTCTGCAAGAGATTGTGGACAGGTACTTGAAATATATACTGTAGGTTCTCTTGTCCATTTCCTAAGGTTACCTTTACTTTAAAGCCCATGGACAAACCAAGAAAATGAATGATAACATTTCAAATAACTATATCTTTGTTTATGTGAGCTACATTTGGGTAGATACATAATTTCTTACCTTCACTTTATTAAATCTGATCCAATATAGATTCTGAACATAGCTTTTAACAATAAGAAAAGTAATTTAATATTTAATTTATTTTCCTGATTTTTGTGACAGGTGGGCAGATGGAAAAGGCCCCTTGGCAGCTGAGTTTTCCTCCAGTGAGGTGAAAAGCCTGATCCGAGCATTGTTTCAAAACACAGACAGAAGAGCAGCAGCACTTACAAAATAAAGTAAACTTTTTTACATGACTGTAATATGTGTATATAATAATTTTTCTTTGCAACAAAATAGCATATGTAATATGTCATTGAATTTTATGCTTTCACAATGCATATAAATAAATAACAATCTCAATTTATTCTTCTGAAAATGTTGCGGGCTGTCTTTATTTTTCCAGTCATGAACTATAAATATTACTATAATATTCTTTTTCTGTTTTTCATTTTTTTTTATTCAAGATAACCTTAAAAATCTACTTATTCTTAACATATTTTTAATTTTTCAAGAGATTTTTATTCCTCATACTAATGTTATGCTTAAAAGTATGGAAACAATTACACATATGCAATTGAAAAGGTGAGTGTGTTTTCTTGTGTGATTCTGCAACCAGGTTTGAGTAGAATATTGAGTATTTTTGAATAGTATCATTTATGATGTAATTCATGAAACAGTACCTTTGTACTTTAATCTCCTGAACACTGTGACAGCTCTGCATCTGGCTGTAAAAAGCACCCATATACAGAAGTCAGTCAGTCAGTCATTTTCCAACCAGCTATATCTTAACACAGGGTCACAGGGTCTGCTGGAGCCAATCCCAGCCAGCACAGGGCGCAAGGCAGGAACAAATTCCTGGAAAGGGTGCCAGCCCACCGCAGGGCACACACACACACCAAGCACCTAACCCGCATGTCTTTGGACTGTGGGAGGAAACTGGAACACCCAGAAGAAACCCCAGCAGACACGGGAAGAACATGCAAACTCCATGCAGGGAGCACCTGGGAAGCGAACCCAGGTCTCCTTACAGTGAGGCAGCAGTGCTGCCCCATATACAATAATGTCTTTGTCTATGCAGGCCAAGAATCAACACACTGTGGCTTAACACTAGAATTACCAGAGCCTACGAAAAACTCTCAAATCGTCCCACCTTAAATCGCCTTAAAATCGTTCACAGCTCTCCACTAGCGTCTCTTGTCATCTAAATGTGCTGATAAAATCAGGCTGCAAGCAGACGCTATTCCATCCCCACCGACTTAGACGCATACAAACTTCTCCCAGCTCATGCCTTGATTGATTTTCTGGGAGTGAAGTGGACTTTTAGAGTGGAAATAATAGATTGTTGTTTGGAACACACGCATTTCATGTTTGTTCCATTTGTACAGTAATCTGTGTAAACACATTGTTAAAACAGAAACGTTTTTTATATTCTACTAGTAGATGACAAAATGTAGGCATAAACTATATAATGTATGAAGCCTGAAGTATCCTAGAAATACTTTCACAAAGGTACAAATCTCCAGGATTTGAAAGGATTGAAAATTAGTCCTAAGCTTAACTTGAAACCATCATAAAGATTGAAAAACAAGGGATTGTATGTTCTAATTCTAATCCTTGAAGTATAACTCAGCATTACCTGAATTTAAGCAGTTTTTGAATAACATATCGATGAAGTCAGTTCAACTATAAATGAATGCAGGAGTTACCATCTCTGTATCCTTTACTGTAAGAAAATTTTTTAATTCTCCTTTCTTTTGTTTTTTTCATTTTTGAATGAATAATTCTAGAAGTCTTTCCTAAAAACATGTCAAGATCTGTAATATTCTTACCCAGAAAACAGCATAATTTTTGAAAGAATGAGGAAAACATTGTGGATTGGGCTGAGGTAATTTGATAGTAAAGAGGAACTTTTTCAACAGATTTGCCTCCATTTCAGGTCAGGCTTTCCACTAATGGGGTTAGCTTTTGTGTGCTAGTTGAGGGGCTTGGGGGAGACTTGTGGACATTGTGGGAGGTTAGAGCAGAGCACGCCTACTGCGTGTTTCTTCAACACCTTGCATTTTCCACTCTTAGAATGCTAGTCCTGTGGCCTGCACCTTCATTCTGTTTCCCATTGTGTCTCTGCCAATCCATTGAGATGGGAGCTAAAGACACTCTCCACAGAAAAGTAGCTGAGCCTGATAGCCTTAGTGTAAGAGTGCAGATGGCATATGCCAACTTTACCTCTATTTCTTCATTGTTTTATTTATTTATTTATTTTGTACAGTGAGTAGAGGCTTAAAGTATGTACACAAACCCACAATCTCCAATGCATCAACAGCAAATTGACAAAATATTTACAATGTTCATATATGTAAACATACAAACTACATTAAAAAGAGCATGACAATATAAAGCTTATTATTTGGCCAATTCAGACAATGGGAGAGAATAACAAACTCCAGGCAATAACATTACCAGAAAAGAATAAACCTTTGGGGGTCCTTAGTCTGTTAGTATAAATATTGTCTTAGTTCTAGTGACCTAATTATACTGATCTTGCTCAGCATTGTCAGTTTCATAAGTATATGGCAGATGATGGAAAAGAAATGCTTTCCGTTAATAATCCCATGACTTCTGATATCTCGTACTTCCAATGGGCTGGAGTAGGATTTTGGCAATGTAGCAGTAGCAGCCAGTGACACTGCAGATACTGAGAAGAAAAACAGAATAGTGAAGAATGAATAACTGCCAAGCCTTTACTAATGAGCAAATGATTACCAGAGTTGGAATAATAACAGCTAGTCAGTCGGTCTAATTAGGCTTGGCATGTTAGAAGTGAGTTTTTTGCCCAAATTAAACTGACTGGCATCTCTTTCACAAGCATGCAGGTCATTTCACACCTTGGGGCCCTGAAGCTAAAGGCTTAAGCTTGGTTTCTACTTGGCATGTATGTTGTGGCGTGATAAAAATGACATCAGATGCAGAGACTTGCCTCATTGCCCCGCCTCTGGGGCTTTGGGGGGTTTCACTGTTTTCATGCACTGTAGTTTTTCTGAATATATGTATGCAGTGATATGTACAGTGGGATGAAAAAGTTTGGGAACCTGATAATAGTCATTTATTTACCTGTATAAATCGTTGGTTGTTACGATAAAAATGTCAGTTAAATATATCATATGGGAGACAAAATATGATATTTGAGGGAAAGGGAAAAGAAGTTTATTGATTTACAAAAAATGTGAATAATTGTTCAAACAAAATCAGGCAGGTGCATAAATTTGGGACTTTTCATTTTATTGATTCCAAAACTTTTAGAACTAATTATTGAACTTAAATTGGCTTGGTAAGCCCAGGACCCTGACCACATACACAGGTGAATCCTGTAATGAGAAAGAAAAGTATTTAAAGGGGGCCATTGTAAGTTTCCTCCTCCTTTAATTTTCTCTGAAGAGTAGCAACATGGGGTCACAAAACAGCTTCTCAAATGACCTGAAGACAAAGATTGTTCACCATCATGGTTTAGGGAAGGATACAGAAAGCTGTCCCAGAGATTTAAGCTGTCTGTTTCCACAGTTAGGAACATATTGAGGAAATGGAAGACCACAGGCTCAGTTCAAGTTAAGGCTTCAAGTGGCAGACCAAGAAAGATTTCGGATAGACAGAGAAGCGCAATGGTGAGAACAGTCAGAGTCAACCCGACCAGCACTAAAGACCTACAACATCATCTTGCAGCAGATGGAGTCACTGTGCACGTTAACCATTCGCACACTTTACACAAGGAGATGCTGTATGCGAGGATGATGGAGGAAGCTTTCTCCGCCCACAGCACAAACAGCCGCTTGAGGTATGTTCAAGCACATTTGGACAAGCCAGCTTCATTTTGGAATAAGGTGCTGTGGACTAATGAAACTAAAATTGAGTTATTTGGGCATAACAAGGGGTGTTATGCATGGAGGAAAAAAACATTCAAGAAAAAACACCTGCTACCTACAGTAAAATATGGTGGTGGTTCCATCATGCTGTAGGGGCTGTGTAGCCAGTGCAGGGACTGGGAATCTTGTCAAAGTTGAGGGACGCATGGATTCCACTCCGATATCAGCAGATTCTGGAGACCAATGTCCAGGAATCAGTGACAAAGCTGAAGCTGGCCTGGGCTGAAACTTTCAACAAGACAACGACAAACACTGCTCAAAATCCACTAAGGCATTCATGCAGAGGAACAAGTACAGCGTTCTGGAATGGCCATCTCAGTCCCCAGACCTGAATATAATTGAAAATCTGTGGTGTGAGTTAAAGAGAGCTGTCCATGCTCGGAAGCCATCAAACCTGAATGAACTAGAGATGTTTTGTAAAGAGGAATGGTCCAAAATACCTTCAACCACAATCCAGACTCTCATTGGAACCTACAGGAAGTGTTTAGAGGCTGTAATTTCTGCAAAAGGCGGATCTACTAAATATTGATTTCATTTCTTTTTTGTGGTGCCCAAATTTATGCACCTGCCTGATTTTGTTTGAACAATTATTGCACACTTTCTGTAAATCCAATAAACTTCATTTCACTTCTCAAATATCACTGTGTGTGTCTCTATATGATATATTTAACTGACATTTTTATCGTAACAACCAACGATTTATACAGGAAAAATGACTATTAACAAGGTTGCCCAAACTTTTGCATCCCACTGTATCAAAATGTCAATATTCAAGGAGAGGCTGGTGACAGGCGATGGGGCAATATAGGCACCTGTATGACTGCCTCCTCCAAGTCCACAAACTTGCTCAAATGTTGACAAATTCATGGAAAGAAATTACAAAGACATTGGACAAAAAAAAGGGTAGGAAAGAAAACATGGACACTCCACCTTTTTTTTTTTTTAAGTCAGTAATAGAAAACTGTTTTTCCCCCGGTGTAAACATTTTTCATTAACAAATAACAGTACTAGTTTTGGGTGTGCTGTAAAAGCCTGGTTGGTCTCCTTGAAACTTTGAAACGCCAAAAAAAAACTGAAATCGAGTCGGGGGTTTCTTTTTGGGGATGTCCCCCCCCTTGTCTGTCAGCCCCAAAAGTTTCTCTCTGTTTCTTTCCTCAGTGGTTTCACTTTCCCCGGGGAGTCCGCTTTTTTTTCAGTTTAATTCTGGCCTTGTATTTTTTTCTTCTTCCACTATTAACTTTTTGCCTTGCTCTTTTGAGTTTCAGGCTGTAGCCTTGCACTGGGCCGGACAAACAGACACACACAGTTCTACAGTATGCTGAGCTTTATAAAAAGGGGAAAAAGTTCAAACCTATGCGTGAAACTGTTAGGTATCGACATTACAAACACTGATGTCCCAACAAATAGGCTCCCACAAATAATGCTTTTTTGCTTGCTGAAAACCACATGCTTTGAATTAAAATGTAGAATATGGTTCACCCAAAATATTTTTCTCCACCTCGAGACCCCGCTTTTTGGGGGGATCCCTTTACACCTGCCCTCCATCTTAATGCACCTCTTCCCCCACTCTAGGGACCTTCGTCAGCATACAGGACTATGTTAAACGGACGGGGCAAAAACCCGTATTGAAACACCCCCAAAATACTAGCGGTTTTAACCGAAGCCCTGGATAAACATCCGTCCTACATGCTGTGTCCCGCTTCTTGTTTTAGATCAGACACTGAGACAGAGTAAAAACCAAGTATGGTTTAAAGAAAAGCCATCACAGCAGCGAAGGGCAGCACAAAACAAGCTGGGGGGGCTTCTTTCTACTGCTGACTTGGACATGTGGGGGCCTAGGACCACCACCAGCACAATCAGCTCCACAGACAGTCTGCTAGATGATCTAAAATTTTTTCCACCACTTGAGACATCCGCAACAAAAAGGAGGACACACACCGGGACCACACCCCCCAACCCTCCCCCTCTCTTCAGGTCATAAAAAGCTCTAAGGAAGATCAACCCCGAGGCAGCGGGCCCAGAAAAATTCCGGGGAAGCTCAAGCATGAACAGCTGGCTGATGTTCTCTGCTCCATTTTCCCTTTTCCCTGCTGCATTTTTCCCGGGCCTGCTTTAAGACTACAATCATCGCCCCCTTAAAAAAAAGCCCACCCACCTGCCTGAATGATTACGGGCCCGTAGCACTCCCAATCATCATGAAGGTTTTGGAGAGGGGGTGCTCCCAATTCAGAAACAATCGGACATTTGGGCCCCCGGGCTTTCCCTACCCAACAGGCCCCCAACCAGATGCCATTGGGCTACGGGCCCGGTGTACCGGGCAAGGGGGGGCAATCCCCCTTAAATCAAATTTTTAAAGTTAGAAAAAAAATAGATTGCCCACAAACTGAATATGGACGATTTATCAGTAGTGAAAACCCGGGAAACGGGAAAAATAGATGATAGGTTTCACCTTTTGTTTCTCTTCTCCGTGCTTTGTTTGCCCCAGCTCACACCCTTTCGGCAGAACCCCACTACCCCCAGCAAACACCCAATCACTGTTGTATCAAAAACCCGGTCAGGTTTCAGTAGGGGGGCGCGAAACGGCAGGTTTTTGGGGAAAGAAATCTCTGTCACAAAATCACAGCGATGTGATATAATTAACAAAAACCCAAAAATACATCTATATTTGTACAGTAAAGGGGGGATTGCCCATTTTCTTCTCAGCCCCGTCTGGTAGAAAGTGTTTTTTTCTTTTTGTGTGGGGCCTTCTGCAAGGGAGGCGGGAGGACCTTTTTGTCTGTCTTTAAACCCTGACACAAAGCCCCCCCACTTTAACTCGCACTCAATTTTTTCCTCTTTACTGATGTAACCCCACGATTTTAGTGGGTTATTCATTTTCCACCCAGTTTGCAGCTCCAAAGGGGGAAAGAAGCTGTGGATGATCCCCCAAGTTTTAAAAAAGTGGGCGTTTTGGCCGTCCAAAAAGGCAATGATGCCGGTCATCAGGAATCACGGCTCTCCCTGTCCAAAGGAGGGTTCTTTTGTACCTCCCAACAATTGCTGCCCAAAGAAACCCCCTAGCTACCCAGTGATTTAAAACGGCAACGCCATCCCAGCCTTGGGTGTTCCCAAAAACGGTTTTTGGGTGGTAACTTTAAGTCTTAATCCTGCTTGGTACCAACCGCCCATGGCGGGAGTTTTTTGGGACGAGCCTTTTTCTCGAAAATGGCAGAAAGAAATGAGGGGGATGTGTTTTACTTTAACTGGTTTTAGAACGGGAAAGCAGCATTTGATTGAGACAAAGGTGGGGCGGGCCACCCCAAAACAGCATGCCAAAACTATCTTGACTGAGGGACGGGGGATTGGCGTTGGTTGGTAAAACAAACTTGGGAAAAAAAACATTATTATGTAAAGAGATTGGGGGGAAAGGGGTTTTTGTGTAAATGATTTGGGGCCCGGGGGACGCAGAAACCGAGAAGATGCAGGGGGTAATAAATGATACTTCTCGGGGTTTTTTTCAAAACGATGAAAATACCTTGAAGGATGAGAATTAGCAAGCATTGCAAAGGGTGCCCCCAAAAATGCAAAATAAAATTTAAGGATATCCAAAATGAAATTATCTAAACACTGGCTGACATGGTGCTTGGGAAGTCAGGAAAATATGAAAGTGCTGATTCTTAGGGGTTTTTCCTCAAAAGGGTGGGAAGGGGGAGGGGAATGTAAAAGGGCGTGTTAAAAGGGTTTTTCAAAATTCCATGCCAGAGGAGCATCATTGGGGTTTCGACTTGCAACAACTTGATGGGAAATAAACACCTCTGAGATCCGTACCTTTTTGATCCTGGCTACAGTGCTGACGTATACTTGCCAGTGTTATGATGGGGTTAGAGGGGGCAAGCTCTACTCCAAAAAGGGTTGACAGATATTTTCCCCTACATCCACCCACAACCACCAACTGCACTTAGTGGTTGTGCATGCCACAGAGGGCCGTGTAAAGATTTTGTGCCATTAGTTACCACAACTTTTTTTACCACCCATGTGCTCAAAAAATATGCCCCTTTTCAAAAAAAGGTGCTTGAGGTCAGATGGACAAGCCACAGAGGTGACAAGGTGCACGACAACAAGAACAAATCCTTAGTTTTTCTGAGATGACTGAGGATGATGATGCTCAGTTCCCGTGACCCAAAGGGATGACCTGCTAGCCCAAAATTAAGAGGGATCACTTTTTGAGATTAAAATTCCTAGGGTCGGGGGCTGGAAACCAGCAAAAACTATTCTACAGTCCGTCAGCTGACGTGCAGTGCTTTGAGGTTGTTGGCAGCACTGGGCTCCTTAAAAAAAATCCTGAGGAAGACTGTTGGGGATACCCCGTGGGGTGAGTCCCTCCCAAAAAACAGAAGGAGAACAATGAGGAAAAACCCGGTTCAAAGTGTTTGCTCTAACCTTCCATAAAACTCTGGGACCCTACCATTTTCCCCCCATCCTCCCCGAAAAAATCCTTCTCAAAATCCTTGACAGGGCCATTTTGAAAAGGAAACTGATTTTCACACAAAAATAACCTGATAGGATATCTAGTCTTAAACCCCAAAACTAGTTTTCTAGATCCCACCCGTTGCACCCTCTGGCTGTGATGGCTGGCCTGTAGCAGATGTTTGGGCTGAAAATGAATTCGGGAAACAGATGCTGCTCAAAAAGTTCAAAAAAAGACCCCCACTGTGGGGAAAATCCCAGGAGTACAAAGGGAAATTTTATTGATAAATTGATTAAAAGCCTTGGAATTGGTGTGTCTTAAAACTTAAATTTTTTCTCCACTTTGTCACGGGGCCTAACCCCTATCTCGCACTGTTACTAAAAGAAAGAGGGAATTTGGTCCTAAAGGGAAATCCATAAAAAATAACTTGAATATGGGTGAGTTTGTAAGAGTTTTTGCAAAGGAAACAGAGGACTTTGGAAAATGGATTGAGGAAAAGGGGGTGGGACTTTCACAAACGGGGAGTTCGTTGTTAAAAAAAAAACAAGCTTAAAACAAGACAAAAAGAAAAAGAAGAAAAAGTTAAATGTTCTGTTCTAAATTTTGTGTTCTAACATTAGTTTGAGAAAGGAAAAAACAGGGGAACTTTTTTTTTTAATTTCTATGAACCCTTTTTTTGTTTTTTAAATATTGGTTTTATTTGGGGTCTAATTTTTCTTTACTTTTTTTTGCAAATTTTTTGAGAATTAATCCCAAATTTAAAATAAAAATTTGTTGGTTGAAAGATCTGGGTGGATATTTTTTTTTATTATTATTTATTTATTTTTTTTTTCTATTTTTTAAGACTTTGGGGAAATTTATTTTTTTTTTATAACTTTGCCTACCCTTTTTATTTTGTTAATTTTGGGGGAATTTATTGTTGGGTTCAATATATTTGATAAGGGGCCCTCCCAAATTAATAAAAGTCATGTTTTTAGTTATAATCGAGAGGAATATTTTTTTTTATTTTTTTTTGTTTTATTTTCAGTTTTCCTGTGTTGGGTTGCCAATTATCGTGGTCAGGAGGTTTGGGCCCTTTGTGACCCCAAGCCACCACAGAAGCTTTGCCTTTTGGGGGGGACCCGTTGGGCAGGTCTTTGGGGGGAGGCCCGACAAATTGAATCCAAACATGACAAAAGGGGAAAAAGAGCACCCCCACCACCACCCCACCCCTTTCCCACCTCCGCGCCACCATGTGCCCCTTCACATTTCGTCTGCCCCCAAATATGCCTTCTAGAACCCCCCGGCGGCTACACACATTAGTCCCCTCCCCTCTGGAGAACAAAGACCCCACATCAGGATGCTCTTTGTTGACTACAGCCCCTTTCCGGTTATCCCCCCTAAACTGTCTGCACTTGGCCCACCCCCCCCTCTGTGACTGGCCCTAGATTTCTAACTGCCGGCCCAGTCTGTCAGGGAAAGGTAAGATTTTAGCCACCCATTATCACAAACCGGCATCCCACAGAGATCCCCTCAGCCCCCTCCTCACACCCCGTTCACCCCCGACTGTTTCGCCTCCCACAAAGATAACATCATCCTGAAGTTGGCAGATGACACCACACTGATAGGACGCATCACTGGTGGAATGAGGCAGCCACAGGAGGGAGGTGGATAGTCTGGCGTCTGGTGTGAGGACAACAAGCGAAACCTCAACACAGACAAGACGAAGAAGATGATAGTGGACATGAGGAAGGAGAGGAGACCTCACTGGGCACTGTTCATCTGAGGGCTTGAATTGGGGTGAGCAATTTAAATACCCATGCTACAGTGAGGACCTCCTTGGACTCTTAACATTACACAATTGATCAAGATCAGCGGCTGTACTTTCGGGAGGAGGCTGAGGAAGTTTGGTATGTCGACTAAGATCCGGCAGCTTTTACAGCTGCATTGTTGAGAGCATCCTGACCAGCTGCATCACCGTGTGGTGCAACACTACTGCTATGGACCCAAAGCCTGCAGAAAGTGGTAAAGACTGCGGGAGAAGATCATAAGACCCACGCCCTCTGCAGAGTCCACAGGAGAACGCCTCGATCATGAACTGTTCACACTTCTACCCTCAGGCAGGAGGTAAGAAGTATGAATGCAGGACTCCAGGTAAAGAATTCTTTCTTTCCCAAGGCCATTAGACTCCTGAATAACTGACTGGAGTTTATAACCATGGTTCACCTCATTCTGTCTACTTCACACAACTGTATTTGACTTGTCCATCACACACCTACCTGCACATTACACTTTATACTTCTATTCTGTTTTTATACTTTATGCTGCCTCTGTTAGTTATTATCTATCTGCTACTTATTATTTATGTTTATCTTTATACGTTGGTTTTGTCATTTGGTGTGGACAGCAAAGAAAGAATTTCATTGTACAAGGAAACATGTTTCTTACAGTGTACACAAATAAACTTAAACTTGAATCATTCTCTGCCCTTTTCCCCACATGCTAAAACGAGCTTAGTCTGTTTCTCCTCCGTACAACTACTGCCTCCACTCCAAGTCTTTCTCATAACTTTGTGTTCGTCTTTTCCATTCACTTCATGACACTTCACATTTCCACCTGATCATTCTCATGTCGGTTCTTTGCAGCCTCTGCTTCATGTTCTGCCTTCATCAAGAGCATAGAAGACTAAGCAGTCGTTTTACAAAAATGTCTTAAGACTTCAACAGTCCTGGATCTTGTGCTTTTGTGTTGTCTTTACTGTTCTGCTTTAAGATTTTCTGTGTTGCTGTTGGAGCAAGTAAATTTCCTGTGAGAATGAATAAATGTCCTTTTGGTAATTTGACTACTGCATGCAGCTTAATTATTATATTGAAAAATTAAAAATACTGAAACATTGCAAAGAAATGTAATGCTAAGCTCAAAACTCTTAATATTCTGTTTTTATCCTGTTCATTATACCAAAGTGAGTTTTATTAAAAGGATCAGAAAAGTCACAATATTATTCTTACCCTGCTGTTTTAAAAGAAGTCATTTGGACATGCAGCTCACCCTTTTCTCCACAGGGTGGGATGTTCCTTGCTTTCAGAGCTTAGCTTAACAGACCTGCCATAACAGGATCCTCACACAGTTCCTCGCTTTTATTTGCTGTCCTTGGTGCTGTTTCAGGATACTTGTTTAAAGGTATTATCACTCCTATATCTTTATTTTCATCTCATGATTTTTTTTCCTTCTATTTGCTGTTGATAACAACAGACAAGCCACCGCTATTATAATCATTTGTATTCACTTTGATGCATTCTCTATATACTTCTTCAAAAATACCTCTGGGCATATCTGCAGGAGGTGCAAAAAGGTTTTAGCAATCTCTAACATTGCCCTTTTGCATTTAAGGTTCATACTAGTAATGCATGGAAAGATGCCCATAATAAGGGGGAAATGCAAAATACTTTCAACTTTTATTATTAAGAACATTTAAAATGAAAATTTTCCACAGGATCTCCTCGCTTGCTTAGAGTCAAATTATATTTATATAAAGTATCATTAGAACTCAATGTCATTTAAATGGTTGGACATGTTTAAATGTAAAGCCAATTAAAGCTGCTAATAATAATAAAAAATCCACATACAGTATACCTCTGCAATTTTTCCAAACACTCAGTTTTTCACACATGTCCTCTATCAAAAGAAAACCTGTTATTCCAAAAAATTTTTAAAAAGCAGTTAAAATAATGCATAGCACATCCACTTATGGTCTTGATCTCTGCAGCATCAGGTGCAAGGTGGGAACCAGCCATGAAGAGGATGGCCTCACTTATACACCCAAACGTTTTTCACACATGGCCAGTTTGGATTCGCAAATCACCTAACAGATGTGTCTTTGGGGTGAGTGTGAAAATTCAACACAAGCATGGAGGGAACGCAAACTCCACACAAAGGAACAAATAGGGAGTAAATTCCGGGATCTGTGAGGCAGTAGCACTACAGCTATAGTGCAGAGCTAACAAACTCCATCCATCCATCCATTGTCCACCTGCTATATCCCAACACAGGGTCACGGGGGTCATGAGCCAATCCCAGCACGAAGGGCACAAGGCGGGAAAAGGGAAAACCCCAGTCAGGGCACCAGCCAACAATAATTTCTCCATAAATTTAATTTTAGATCATAGTAACCCAACAACTCTCTATGGGCAAAAGGGTCACACAATGACATTTTATTGAGTCTGTTGTAATAGAGATAACGTTCTGTGGTCACAAACAGAACACAAGAAGGCATTTTTATTAATGATTTACAATATTCAAGCAAATAAAAAGAGTACATATCAGCAAAGTAAATCATTCTACACAAATATCTGAGTTACGCATCTTAGAGTTAATTTCAACCACTTATACACAGGTGTTCCCGTAAGAACCCCGCCATATTTCATAGTTGTTTGAATGTTGCAAACACCACCGACTCAATTAAAGATTAATAGTATTTTTATTTAAACTAAATGTGTCTTTAAATGAATAAAGGTTTCCATGTTGTCTGCTCTCTTTTCATTAGTAAAATGAATCTGCATATAACAGTATAGTGCCAAAGCGAGTTAGGCTCAACTGAGTGAATCAGTTTTTTATCAAAGATCTCACCTACATCCAGCCACATACACTGAAAGGTTTATCAAATTAGAGCTGAGTTTCAGACCTTTACAATGGTTTATTTTTTCGGATTGGTCACAGAGACTGGAAATATATTGCTTTTCTCAAAAGGGAAATGAAACATATCTTAAAACATTTTAGGTGTGCTTGAGGATTAAAATTCAACTCCCAGCAGTCCCTTCAGTGGCCCTGATTGGTCTCAGTGAGGATGCAGGGTCTGCTGGGCGGAGGGCGGGACAACATTAAAAGGGGCCAGTGATTCCCAAAAGATTAAGTCTTTTGTGTTTTGTGTCTGGAGTTGCCTGTCTATTTACCTTCCTGATTAATACTTGTGATTCTTGTTTTGTCCTGGATCATCTCCTGTTTTGGGTGTATGGACTGTCTAGCCTTCCTGCTGCATGAGGACTTTGAGGATTTGTTGTCGCTTGCAAAGAAAGGAGACCCTGATCCCATTCATACGCCATCATCTCATCAGGGAATACCGGTAGGACAATTTATATTATATACAGATGCAGATCTCGGGACTATCTACCATCTTTTTATTTCATCAGTTGCCATTTCATGAACTAAAGTGTGTGGTTTTTGTTGGGGTTTTGTTATCGCCGTAAGGAACTGGGTGGGATTGTTGTTTCATTTATTATTGTTCAATACATTTATTAATTGCTTTTTTTTTGTCTCTGTAAGGAGTGTATGCAGGTCAGGCCAAGGCGGGTTTTTGTCACTAAATTTCCAATAAAAATAAATAAATCACTGTATCAACAGTGTGAATCTAGGGGCACTGGACTGCTACAATCAGTTTTTTATCAAAGATCTCACCACATGACCACATCAGCGAAGGCTCATCACCATTGCATAGCTGAGTTTCAGACGTTACAATGATGTATTGTTGTCGGGATTGGTCATTTGTACTCATGTCACAGCATAAAAGACTGGAAAATAGTACTGAAGGGGGAAAATGAATCACATATCTAAAAAAGTTTTTATTCCAAACTTTGATTCCACCTTTTTTACAAAATACCACCCAAATTCATGTCCGGTATATGGGATTGTGGATTTCTTTTTTTTAATTTTTTTTTTATTAATTTTATTGCAATCCATACAAAGCAATCGAGTTTTACAAAAGAAATTGAGTTAAGAACAGATTATCCCATGCCTAGAGGGCAGCAAGCAAACGACAAAATTTAAGGGTAAACAACCTAAATTAATAAATTTCTGTGCTTTATGAACTTATTTTTAAAATATTACTGATTAGATCCCCGCCATGTTTTGAAAAAAAGTCTGACGGATCCTCTAACTGAGTATTTGATTTTTTTCAATTTCAAAATAATATAAATCATCTCACTGACTTGGAAAAGGGGAGTTTGGGTTCTTCCAGTTATCAGAATGAGTCTGTGTGCCAAGAGTGTAGTGAATGCCATCACAATTTGTTTGTCCTTCTCCGCTTTAAGCCCTCTGAAGAACCCCAAACACAGCTGTTAATGGGTTAGAGGGATTGTGAGTCCAAGGCTGTCTGAGAGGTAATTTAAAAAATTTTTGTCCAGAATAATGTTAATTTGGTGCAGGCCCAGAACACGGGGACCCAGTGAGGCTGGAACTTGGCTGAATGTTCCAGGTTGGATCATGGCCCGGGAACATTTTGAGTGTTTTAGTATACAGATGTGCTCGAGATATAATTTGAGTTGTATAATTGTATTCTTTACATATGGAGCTCGAGTGAATTCTCTGCATTGCTACTTTCCATCCTTTCTGATATATTAATTGAGAA
This sequence comes from Polypterus senegalus, assembly GCF_016835505.1. Taxonomy (NCBI): domain Eukaryota; kingdom Metazoa; phylum Chordata; class Cladistia; order Polypteriformes; family Polypteridae; genus Polypterus; species Polypterus senegalus. The sequence continues at coordinate 143,286,333 of NC_053162.1, read as the reverse complement.
TTTTTTTCCCAGTGTCCTCTTGGATCTTTGAAAGGGAGGGATGATAAAATGATTTTATATATTGTAGAGATGGAGTCTAAGTCCTTGAGATTGAGCAATATTTTTCCAGCATGGATGAGGGTGCAAGATGAGGAAAATCTGGAAGGTTCTGTTTAACAAAGTTCCTAATTTGAAGATTTGAAGAAATGTGTATCTGGAATGTTAAATTTGGAATGTAATTGTTCATAGGATGCAAAGACGTTGCCTTATATAAAGATCTCTAAGCAAGTTAATTCCAAATTTTTCCAGATATTAAATACTGCATATGTTTGTGAAGGTTGAAAGAGGTGGTTCTCTTGCAGAGGTGCACAAATAGAAGCTTCTCCTTCTAAAATGCTTTCACTTTGGTTCCAGATTCTAAGTGAGTGGAGCCGAATTGGGTTATTAGTATATTGCGATAACGGTGTTTGTTGGAGCAAAGAGCAAGGAATACAAAGAAGTACTGCAAGATTTTACTTCTATTGGTAAAAGCCTGTGTATGTTCTTCTATTTGTGTCCAGGTTCTTATCGCCTGTATATTTGCTGCCCATAATAAAACTGGAAGTTAGGTAACATCCGCTTCTGCCTTTTGTCTTTTTAGGTCGCTCTTTGATGCGTGATGTTTTGAATTCCAAATAAATTAGGTTATTGTTGAATCTAATTGCCTCAAAGAATGATTTATTTAATGTATATTGGAATGTTTTGAAAAAAAAAGGAGCTTAGGAAGAATATTCATCTTAACAGTGTTAATTCTTCCAGCTAGTGTGAGATGAAGGGTTGACCATCTATGCAAGTCTTGTTTAATTTTTCCATGCAGACGCGAAATTTTGTTGATAAAGAGCTTTATGTTTACTTGTGATGTTTACCACTGTATTTAAACTGTTCTGCAATGATAAAAGGTAGAGTATCTAATCTAATATTATATGCTTGAGAATTCACTGGAAAGAGTACACTTTTTTTCAGATTAATTCTGAGACCAGAGATCTTTGAAATTCTGTGAGTGCTGCTAAGACTGCAGGCACAGAATTTTCTGGGTCCGAAATATACAGGAGATTTGTGGATTTCTATCTCCAAATGTATATTTATATGTATAAACTATAACTGCTACTGCAATAGTTATTTGGAGATTGTTTAGGTGCAAGAGACTCAATGTTTCCAATGAGAGACATTAGGTTTCTAAACATGGGGACAACTTGTGAAAAAACAGTATAACTGTACAATGCAATGGGATATGTCATCTAAACTTGGTGCAAAGATTGGGACAACGAAAATTAATTCTAGTGATGTGCCATAAATGTCTTGTTATGTACTGTAAAATGCAGTGTTTTAGAGAGACATTTTTTGTGTTTTATTTAGTTTGATATTGGTGTAAACTTGTAACGGTTTTTAATCATATAAATACTTTATTTTTAAAATTTGGAATGTTGTACTCACTGCTAATCACCCATTTGCAGCTCCTTTATTACATAAGCAGAATAATAGCCGTTTAATTTTAAGTATGCAATATAGGTGCAAAATGTCAAAAACTCCTTAGTGCATAAAGGGTTAATTCAGTTCACTCAAATAATTCCCACAAGTCAGTTTGGACAAAATATGCGCTCAATATTTTACACTAAAGATGGATTATTATTCATATAAAAACATGACATAGACATTAACATCAATAGGTAACAATGTATTAGTACTAGCTGTGTAAGCGTGCTGTAAAAGCCCGGGTCCCAGAAACTATTGAAATCGCAGAAAAAACTGAAATGTAGAGATGTCAGGTAATTGAAAAGAAGTACTCTGGGCTCTCTCCTAGAGGATTCCTCTGCCAACGTGCTCACCTCGCTTGTGTATTAGTGGCGGGAGGAAAAAAAGTAAAAGGGATAGAGTTTTGCTGATGTTAGTAGTTAAGCGGGTCCTTTCATCGGATTAGCGCTATTTCAGCTGTGGAATGCCAAAATGGGGAGGCAGCTGATGGATGAGGTTTCTAGGACTCTAAACAAATCCAATCATATGTGATATCATCTACTTTTAAAATTTCTCTCCATACTTCAAAAATTTATATTTTATGCTGTATTGAGGATTTGTTCTGTTCTGTTCTGTGTATTGTATTGTATTGTATTGACCCCCTTCTCTTTGACACCCACTGTACGCCCAATCTACCTGGAAAGGGGCCCTCTTGAACTGCCTTTCCCAAGGTTTCTTCCATTTTTTCCTACAAGGTTTTTTCCCTTTGTCTTCTTAGAGTGTCAAGGCTGGGGCTATCAAGAGGCAGGGCCTTTAAAGCCTATTGCTGCATCTTGTTTGATTTTGGGCTATACAAAAATAAATTGTATTGTCTTGTATTGTATTGTAGGACTTTGTCCTTCTTCTAAGGTTTTGTTTTGCTGACGTGCTGGCCACATTTGTGTTATTAGCAGCTACATTTTTTTTGTTTCCTTGGAGGTGAGTCCTCACCCAACTCCACTTCTCACTTCCAGGCCAGACAGATAGGCACACATTTCCCCGCATAAACATTTATATATAAGATAATAATAATACTTAGAAAGAATCATTTCTAGTTTCATTTCATAAAAAATATCACTGGAAAATAAAATAAAAACAAGTGAAACAAAATAATTAACAATTAAAAATGTGGTTGCTGTAGAGGGAGTCAGGGAATAGTGTAAGAGCACAACAATGGACGATTTTAAATGGCAGAATCTCACAAAGATACACTTTATCCTCCCAAAAACAATATGAATACTCTGTTTTACAAATAAAGATCAATATTTGAGAACATTCTTGGCTATAAAAATGGATGTATTTAGAAATTGTTAACCCATTATTCATTTGTTGCTGTGCTCGTTTCTTCTGTGCATATTTGTCACTGCTCTTTGTTGGCCGCTCATTTTGGTGAAGTTGTTGAAAATACACAGTACTGACAAAGTTGGGTTTGTGTCCAGGAACACCAGAATGCTTTAGCAGTGCCTGTCCTGTTCAACTAAGTGATTCTGCACCATTTGTACCCAGTACATTACCATGAGAATGATCGAATAGCAAATAGTACTTTTGTTTTTATTCTTAGTAACAATTTGCATGTAAGAAAGATATAGATGTGAGTCAAAGACTTTAAATGTGTTTAACTATTTTGGAACCTTATGAGAATATTGACATACCAGTAACGGCACACTGCACGATAGCATGCAATGAATCGCTGATTTGAGCATTCATTTTTCATTTTTTTCTTATGTTTAGCATTCGTTCTAGAGGTTGATGGTTTGTGTTTCCCCGAGGGCTCTTCATTTTCCCCCCCTGCAGCCTGCTTTTTCCCCCATGGCATTTTTTTGCTTAAAACCGATTGTCAGTGTTTCTTTTAATTTTAGTATGTTTCCTTGTTTTCATTTAAACCGCCCTTTAATCTTCAATCCCTCAAGAATAATTTAAGATAGAAAAATGGGGAAGGATGGCGAAGGTGGTAGGGATGAGAACGCGCCTAGCATGTGCCACACAGCTGCCCGCGTGCCGCCCGGGATTCTAAAAAAAAAAAACCAAAAAAAAAAGGAGGGGGGCCGGTGGGGTAGCGTTTCTCCGGTTAGGAGACCCGGTTCATTTTCCCCCCCTCCTCCCCCGTGGGTTTTATTTCTCCCCGGGGCGGTGGGTTTCTGGCCCCAGTTTTTCCCACCCCAAAGACAGCAGGTTAGGTGGATTCGACCCTTTTGGGCCCTTGGGGTTTTGTGTGTCCTGCAGTGGGTTGGCACCCTGCCCCGGGTTGGTTCCTGCCCCGGCCCGTGTTGGCTGGGATTGGCTCCCGCAGACCCCGTGACCCTGTATTCGGATTCAGCGGTTGAAATGGGTGGATGGATAACCTTGGGGGTCAAATCACCGTATGGATCAGACATCCATAGTTTTTGCCCCAAAAGTCAGGTCAATAGGTCAAACGGTTTTGAGCTACAGGGTTTAAAACCTGGAAGAAAAGGAGAGCCACAGTAGTGTAATATAAAATATGGGAGTGTTTGAAGATTTCTGTGTGATTGGTTAAAAAGAGGCTCTTGACTTTATGTGAGCCTGGTTTTTTAAGATCCTTTGCAAATTTCTAGTCTTTTAAGAGAAGGGGGGTGCTCAAGGATTCTTCAGGCTTGTTGTAATAAAGGACATCCAGGGGGTGGAGCTGTTTGAAAGGTGATCTCAATATTCCTTTTCTTAAAGACCCATACTTTTGACCATTTATGAAGTCTGATATTTATGTAAATATTCTTAACCACAACAGAAGGGAAAACACGCCACATGACGCCCACATTAAAAAACTCAAAGATCCCATCTTGAAGCAGAGGGCAAGAAAATACAAAAAATAGTCCCGGCGCTTAATTTAAATAGGAGGATAAAGGTGGTGCCTGAGTTTGGACAGATGAAGAAGTGGAGAAGGTGTAAGGGAAAGTTGTTAAAAATTTCGGAAAAATTTAAGAAGCTTTAAATATCCATTAGCAGGAGACTGAAGATAGATGGAGTTTCCCAAAATTTTTGCATTAATTCCACCAGTTCATCCATTACTCAAAAAAAGTTGAAAAAATGAAAGTTGCTTTTTTTTCCCACCATTTTTTTTTTCAAGTCACAATCCATAATATCATGTCTACACTAATGTAAAAATGACCGAGTTTAGTAAATGTGTACCCTTTTTAATTTTTTTTGGAAAAACATTTTGGAAAAGAAACTTTTTTTTTGTTTCTTTTTTTAAATTTAGGGTTTAATATAGGGATACATTGCAGATCAAAAACTGGGGACTTTTTTAAAAAACTTTTTTTGAAACGTTTTTTTTTAAAACTTTCATTTCCAATAAATAATAACTACTGTGGTTTACAAAGCAGAAATTGCAGAAGTATTTTTTCAAATCACTAAGCTCTGTTTTCTGAGCAGTGACAAATTTAGCTGTAATTGCTTGAGCTGGCCCCGTGCCCCTTACCGCACATTTCATCAGAAGTGAATCTTTAAAGCTTGAAGTCACAATTTTAAATATAAAAATTGTTCCATGTGTGGGAAAAAAAAGACAAATTATGGACCTGGGTTGCTTATAAAGAAAAAACCCCAGAAAAAAAAGGTAGATACACAGTGGAAGAATTGGCCTCTCAGTTAGGAGACCCTTTTTTAAATTTATTAAAAAATATTTATTCAAAAAAGACAACAGTTGCAAAGGAATGACCAA